>NC_056731.1:1775452594-1775473912 GCF_019279795.1 Protopterus annectens
TTAATTTGCTGTTTTCGTGACTGTAGTGCGATCTCAGAGTTAGTATATTTAAGTAGGGGGGGGTGGGAGGTGAAGCCCCCCACTTTATGTAATGTTTTAAAATTTTTTTTTTTTTGTGAAACAGCGATTTTTTTCCCTTGGAAAAAAAATCACTGTTCTAAGTATTCGAGCTTGTAAGCTTTCGCTTACATGGGTTCGATAAATCCTCATTCGCTTTTTTAAGCATTCAATGATTTAACATAGACTCTCGAAATCACCCCATTCTGCTACTTTTTTAAATCAGCCTAACATGCTCTTTACAACTTTTTTTTTTCCCCAACTGAAATATGTTATCATGACTCTACAATGTAATATTCTGTCATTACTGCTTTCTGTCATATTTTGTATCTTGAGGCCTATTCCTGGTATTTACTTTCTATAAATGAATCTTAACGCCTGTATCATTTAACCTTTCCTTCTAGTAAAGTTTTTCTGTTCTGTTTTGTGTTTTCTTTTATTAATGTACTAAACATTGAAGTAGTTTTGTATTGAATATTCTATGGAACCCAAAACAAATTTAGCAGTGCTAAGAAAAGAGCCAGGTTCAACAATCCTAACTACCATGCTTTTTTGAATTATACAAGGCCTTTCTTCTGGATGACTTCAGCTTAGAATCCAAAATTATAGCAAATACTATGATTAAGGATAAAGGACGGTGCAGTGGTAGCATTGTCGCCTCACAGCAAGAGGTTTTCCAGTTCGATTCTTGGCTGGGGTGCCTTCTGTGCAGAGTCTGCATGTCCTCCCTGCATTCATGTGGGTTTTCTCTGGGTGCTCTGGTTTCCTTCCACGTTACAAAGACAAGTGTCTGGAGAGTTTCACCCTGTGCCCCCGCTGAAAATTGGTTTCATTCCAAGTTGGACTTTACTGGTAAAGAAATGTTAAATAAAATAAATAATAAAAATAATAAGTCAAGTTTTTTTCTCAGAGGGAAATATACAACACCTGGCAAATAATTTCATTGAAACAAATTATTTTTTCATGAGTTAACTTAAAAGTTTTCTAAAAAAATCCTTTTCTTGTTATCTCTGTATAACATCATTCCATTGTTTTAACAAAACTTCCTTTCCTCCAAATTTAGCTCTCAGTATATCACATTTCGATTGTTCAAAGTAGATATGCCATGTTGTTACACAGTCCCCTGTCCCTTTACTTTTAGTCTTGCTTAATTGCAACACGACAAAAACAAAGTTCTTTTCTAGCTCATGAATTGCCTCCTTCATCCAATTTTTGTTCTTTACCACCATCACCAAGTCATCTGCATTCAAGAATGCTAGATGCAAAAATGTACCATTCTCAGTCTGCCATTCTGCCTTTTGCAACCGTTTGACACAGTCACCAAAACAAATAGAGGCTCACTTTAGGGGGGAGCCCTTGTTTCATCTCTCTACAAACCTGCATTCTAATACAAAACCATCCATTATCAAGTGACCTTGCCCATGTTTTATCATATGCCATTTTACTCACCCTTACTATTTTATCCCCTAAACCATACATCTCTAAAACACTTCCTAACTGCTCATGCTTTACACTGTCAAATGCTTTTTTCTCTGTCTTCCCTGGATTAGTGAGCCAGTGGTGCACGTCAACTGTCCCCCAGTGCCAGTGATGGGTTCAGACATCCACTCTCCTCCAGTGCCAGTGACGGGGTTGAACGTCCACTGTCCTCCAGTGCCAGTGACAGGGTTGAACATCCACTGTCCTCCAGTGCCAGTGACGGGGTCGAACATGGGCTATCTGGTGTACAGTCAGGGCTTTATTCCTCTGCACCATGAGACTGGGGTAAATTTTCCTTGCAATCTTGTAATCACAGTTGTATAATATTAACCGTCTCCAATTACTAAGGTAGTCTTTCTCATTCTTATTTTTCCTTATGAATTTGAGAGTACCTCTTCAGTCTTCTTCTAGCTTAATCTTCCCTGTCAACCAGCCATTCAGTATTTTTAGAAGCATTTCCTTCAAAACAATCCTCATCTTCTTTTAAAAATTCTCTCAGTTTCCATGTTCCTCAGGTGAACTTTACTTCTGTAACAACCTTTCGAACAGCACCCACCACATCCATCATAACATCCTTCTTCAAACTGACCCTAGCCTCTTCAAAATGATTGTAAAATTGTCCAGTCTTTCTTTTAACATTATTGTTCATTTATACATAATTACCTCAAAAAATCATCAGTCTTGTGAATACCTTCCTATGTTTTCTGTAATATTCCTTCTAAATTTCTAACTGCTTTCATTCTAACTTCTTTGGGCTTTACTTTTTTTTTCCATAAGAGGGGGGAACATGCTTATCTCCTGCCACCTAAAACATACCACTGTCTCTTTAAAAGAATTTGTATTTTCTGCTTTTCATAGATTCCTCTCTCTTTTTCTCAGAGTGTAAACTGTTTTCTGACCTAGTAACTGTTCACAATCACATACTAAACCACCATAGTGTTCCTTTATATTTTTCCATATTGTTCTCTCTGTAATCTTGTTTATTATTTTTCTTCAGTGCCATCCACCACTCCCTCCTTGATTATGAATTGCTCTTATCAAAACATGTATAATCCATAACTGCATAATGGTTTTAACCAACCTGAGACTTGCTGCATTCTACTGTTAACCTCTTTGCCTCTTTCCCTTGACTAATAACTTCACAATCTCTGATGCTGGGCCACCCTCCTAAGTGATCTGTCAAACCCACCACCAGCTTTCTCCATTTAATTTATTTCAAAACATCAGGAATAACTTCATTCCACTATCTTATCGCAGTCTTTAATTGAACTTTCATAAATGTAAATCCCATTATGCATCACTTCTTTTATTATTTTAATACCCCGTGAACAATTCTGTTTTTGTCCATAATTTACAGTTTAAATCCTTTATCAGCACAATATTTATGTTTATAATTACATAGTGTCTTATATGTTCCAATACTTGCAACCTCTCCATTACTGAAGTAGGAGCATATGCTTCCACAGTATCTGTCTACCCTCTTATTAAATGGCCTGGCATGCTAGTAGGCACATCATCTATTTGTGTCTTAATTTGTTCAGTCATTCTTACATAATTTTATGCTGTTAACTTCTTCTACTGAAATATTTAAACTAGTCCTTTCCTTTCTTTTCCTTATCCGTAGTCTTGACAGTGGAATTACCACTTTTCTTGCTCTTGCTATGGTTTTATTTCACTGCTCTTTTCACTGTAGTTTGTCCTCAGCTGTTGATACTTGTTTGATAATTCCAGCCCGATCTCTTGTTAAGTATAACCACTGTCACGTTATCTCATTAACTTCACTCTCTTTTTCTTAAACAGTAACATCTAACATAACAGCATACCTTCCCACAAGTGTTTCACTGTTTCCCTTCATCCCCATCTGTAACAGTCTCATGCCAGTTAAAGCAAAAGTACCCTTTAGTATTACAGTTTTAGCCATACACTTTGCATAGTTAGTTTACATCAGTATTTCCTCTCCCCGCATTGAGTGCTTTTTTGACATTCATTAACTAAATGTTAAATATTTTTACAAAATACCAGGGTTTTTGGTTGACCCAGATCCTCACATTACACTTTCATCCACTAGATACAGCAATATTTGGCAAATGCATAACTTTTCTTTATTAAATATTTAGTGAACCCCATACCTTTCTAGCCTCAATTCATAAATGTCTTTTGTCGGGTTGATGTATTATTTCTTACACATTTCAGCAGTTTAGTAATGTATTTTGTGAATGTTCGGCTTGTAATTCAGCTATTCTGAACTGCACAAATAATTTATATGAAGTTGTTCAATCTCGCCGTTCATTCATCACTGATGGGTTCGGAGCCAATCCTCAACTCCGAAACGGCCGACTAGCAAGCTCAAAGCTCTCCAGTAGCTCGAGACCCCACCCCTTATCCCACAATGCACTGCTGGAATTACTTCAGATCTAGTTTGCTGCGGCACGGATCTCTTGGTTTCCAGCTTGGCTCGAGACTTTATTGGGAGTTTTTCAACTTTCAGGAAGTTATAATTTCCCTTTTTTTATATACTTTGTTCTATTCATAGTAGCAGATATACTAATTAGTAAATAGTACGTTTTTCTGTGTTTTTACACCTTTCCTCAGTTTTCTATCTTGCCTTCGGCCTTTTGGCCTTAGGATTAGTAATTAGTCAGTCATCCCCTTTGGGACTATCATTTTGGATATCTAATTACTGTTTGTAGTTATTAGTTGTTAGTGTCCCTTTTTGGGCTGTGTGTATGTCTGTGTGAGTTACTTAGTTTAAAACAGCTCCTAGTTAATCAGTGTGCTTGAGTTGTGTAATGTCTGATGATAAGGACAAACAGCCAAAGTCTGGGTTTAAAAAGTGCCCAGACTGCGGACAGAAAATGTCAGTCACAGATGCCCATGTGAAGTGTGTTTACTGCTTGGGTGAAGTACATCTCCAAGAGTCTTGCAGCATATGTCATTCCTTTTCCACAAGAGTGTTAGCTGAAAGGAAAAGGAAATTGATTGATAGGGGTATCATTAAGCACCCCTTTTCTGAGGCATTGTCTGACCAGGATGGAGACAGTAAATCATCCAAATCTTCTCTTCCACTGATTCTAGATCCAAGAAAGGAAAGAGGTCAGAAATTGTGGTGACTTCGGCTCCATTGCCCTCGGAGCCGACAGTCTGCTCTTTTCGGAACCGGGACATGGCCTTGGAACCGGTTACCGAAAAACCTCCTCCCATGTTTATCCAATCCGCTCCATCTGTCCACTCTTCCAGGTCCTCTGTCAGCTTATCTGATCTGGATATGGACCGGTTGGTTCAGAAATTCTTGAAGGCACCAGGCCTAGTTAAATTGCTGTCAGCTCAGACACAACCCTCGGAGCCGAAGACCACTACCCTTGAATTGTCTGCTCCTCCTCTAAGCCATATTGAACTTTCGAAGCCGGAAAAGGCTGACCTGATGATCGTGGATCCCTTGGAGCCGACACCTGCTCCAGTGTCATCAGCTTCATCTGCTCAGATGTTCTCGGCGCCGACTGGGGACTCTAGGAGCCGACACTCTCCAGTCAGGTCCAGGGAGGATAGCTGTGCTGACTCTTCCTCTTGGGGCCTGGGCTCAGGTGAACTCGGCTCCTACCTCGGGCTTGGAGCCCATGGCTTCGTTGCGGGAGGAGATCGCGGCTCCATCGGAGCCATCAACTCCTTCTCATCGGAGCTGAGGTGCTTTCGATGCCATGAGGCGAGTGTTGTCTCCCAAGACTTCCTCATCTCAAGGCCTGGCCTCTTCCTCCCCTAAAGTGCCTGTGTCTGTTTCCTCCGGTCCTCCCAAGCGTAGAGACCCAGAGCCTCAGGTAGCCCCACAGGGTGCTCCCTGCTCTTCTGAAACCTCTCCAGAAGTTCCCCCTGAAGAGATTCCCAGGAAGAGATTATGCAATAGTAGGCATTTGGACTCCCCCCAGGAGTCTATCATATCGGACACTGACCTGGATGAATCAGAAGGGTCTCCCAGATCCCCCTCTGAGGACATCTCCTTTGCGGAGATTCTTGAAATCCTTAGGCAGAGGGGTGATTGGCACTCCAAAAGCCCTACTGAGGACAAGTTGGTTCTCCTGAAGGCATTTGGGTCTCAACCTTCCACCTCTTGGGTATCTCTGTCCTACGATGAGCTTATAGATCTGATCTCTCGTAGGGTGTGGAAGTCTCCAAAATCTATGGAACCCGTTCCTCAGAGGCCTAATAAGTTTATTTCAGCCCCTGTAGATAAGTACTTTTTGACCAAGGGAGTCCCTGTTGATGCCATGGTGGTGGCGGCAGCCACCAAAAAGGAAATGTCTGAGACTTCCTCATCTATCCATCCTCCTAATAGAGAATCTAGGATCATGGATAGATATGGGAAATGCATGTTCAGTTCAGCGACTTTCTCACTCAGATCACTGAACTACTTGACACATTTTACCAGACTGCAGAGAGATCTCCTTAAGGAGTTGGGAGATACTCTTCAGGGTGCTGTAGCTTTGAGTGTATCCGATAAGATTGCCACTCAGCTCTCTACCCTCAATTCGATAGTCAACTTGTCCATGCGTCTCATATCATACACAGCTGATGGTTTGAGTAGAGCTGCAGGTACAGGAATCGCTCTCCGTAAGCATGCCTGGATGCGACTCTGTTCCATCGAGGAACCCTTCAAGTCTTCCTTTAATAATACCCCATTTGACGGCTCATCCGTTTTTGGGCCATAGGTGAAGGAGACTTTAACCAGGTGTGAGCAGGAAGGAAAAACTCTGTCTGCCGTCGGAGTCCATTTTTCCACCCCCACTTGACCCTTTCCCAAAGGTCAGAGGGGAGGAAAGATGTGGTTCTGGAAAGCCCAAGGAGCCTTTCAAGACACATATGGAGAGCAGAGGAGGGGGTTTCAATGGAAGACGCCGCCCTTGCGGCAGAGGGGGTCCGCAACATCAGGGTGACAGAGATCACTTCTCTGGTCAGTTCTACCAGTGCTGCTAAAGGGAGGCCCGCCTGTCCTACTCTGGAGGCAGTCGGGGGTCACTTATCTTTGTACCCCAATGTCTGGCTAAATATAACAAATGACAGTTGGGTATGAAGTATAATTTCCAGAGGGTATTTCATACCATTCTCCACCCAGCCTCTTCCCGTCAAAAGAATCCCGGACGTTCCACCCAGTCACATGGGACAAGCAGCAATAGAGGTATGCTGATTGCTAGAAAAAAGAGTCATCCAGCCAGTCCCAGCAGACCAGACAGGATTCGGAACTTACTCAAGGTTCTTTTTGGTTCCAAAGAAAACAGGGGACTGGAGACCCATTTTGGATCTCAGCAGACTCAACCAATTTGTGAGAAAAGAGAAGTTCCGAATGGTCACGCTACAGTCTATACTCCCCTTATTGGGGAAGGACAATTGGATGTGCTCGATCGGTCTCAAGGATGCTTGCTATCACATAAAGATGGCCAAACCATCCAGAGATCACCTGCGTTTCCGGCTGGGAGCCAATCATTATCAATTCTGAGCTCTGCCTTTGGTCTCACTACAGCCCCCAGAGTGTTCACCAAGTGTATGGCAGTAGTCACGGCTCACCTGAGGCATCTAGGATTCCAGGTGTTTCCTTATCTAGATGATTGGCTCCTTACCTCCACCACCAGGCATCAACTTCTTCAAGCGAGAGAGGCTACTCTGAACCTCTGCGATCAGCTAGGCATTACAGTCAACTTTGAAAAGTCTGCCTTGTTACCATCGCAGCATATCGTTTTTATAGGGACAGAACTAGACACGTCAGCCACCACTCTACGACTTCCGCCAGAAAGAATCTCTATTCTTTGCCAACACATCATGTCCCTAATATCAAAGAAGAGAGTACCAGCAGCAGAGGTATTGAAAGTTCTAGGATTGATGGCAGCAGCTATTCTAGCAATCCCCTTAGCAAGGATGCATATCAGAATCCTTCAGTGGCTTCTATTCACGCGATCGTCTTACCAAAAACTTCCAATGAGTCACATGATCCTGATAAATTCTTGCAAGAAGGATCTTCAGTGGTGGTTGACGTCTCTTCATGTCACAATAAGACGTCCTTTCATGCTTCCCCCTCCAGTTGCCACTGTGACCACGGATGCTTCCCTAATAGGGTGGGGAGGCTATTTCAGGGAAAGTCTGCCCAAGGCACATGGACAGATCAAGAATCACATCTGCATATCAATGTCCTGGAGATGAGAGCTGTACTTCTAGCTTTGCAATACTTTCAGGACTCTCTTCCTCTAGGGACAATTGCAATACAGACAGACAACATGTCAGTGGTCTGGTATCTGAACAAACAAGGCGGGACCAAGTCTTATCCCATTTGCCGAGAAGCCCTCAGAGTATGGCAGTGGGCACTGTTATCCCAGTGCTTTCTGTTGGCAGTGCACATCCCGGGCAAATCCAACGTAATGGCGGACAGACTGAGCAGAGCAATCTTGTTGCCCCACGAATGGTCCCCTCAAACAAGAGATTGTAGACAGGATCTTCCGCAAATGGGGCCAGCCTTCCTGCGACCTCTTCGCCAGTCACATCAACAACAAATGCAGAAGCTATTTTGCCCTAATTCCCATGCCAGGTCACTCCCCGAGGGATGCTCTTGTCCATGATTGGCCCCCGGGTCTCCTCTATGCATTTCCACCAATTCCCCTGATATCCAAATTCTTACAGAAAGCAAAGTTGCTGGAACGGACAGTCATCCTCATAGCCCCTCATTAGCCTTGGCAGATTTGGTTCCCATTTCTTTATCATCATATTCTGGAAGATCCATGGATCCTGGACCCATTTCTGGACTTGTTGACACATCCGTCGGGGGATTTTCACCTGTCATTGCAGACACTGAAGCTAACCGCTTGGCTGCTCCAATTCCCCGCATAGCGAGGCTCTATAATCTTTCCCATGACACTAGTCAGATTTTGTTGGCTTCCCACAAACCTTCCACCAGAAAATTGTATTGTGTAAGTGGAAGAGATTTTCCATTTGGGCTTCTTCCCACAACTTTGACCCTTATCAAGCGCCATTGTCTTCTATCTTACAATTCTTGACAGAAATCTTCAACAAAGGAGCAGTGGCAGCTACAATACGAGTACAAATAGCTGCCATATCTAATTTCCATCTTGGAATTGATGGTTTGAATATTATGGCTCACCAATTGTCTAAGGCTTTTCTAAAAGGTTCCTTTCACATAAGGCCTCCAGGGAAGACACCTTATTCCCCTTGGAATTTGAATTTTATGTTATCTCATATCATTCTTTCTCCTTTTGAGCCTGCATCATCTTGCGAGCTGAAATTCTTGTCATGGAAAACTATCTTCTTAGTAGCCATCACTTCAGCCCGTAGAGTGTCAGAGCTCCAAGCGCTTTCCATCAAGCACCCTTACATGGTCTTCCATACTGACAGAGTATCTCTCAGAACTAATCCATCCTTTCTGCCCAAAGTATGTTCGGAGGTTAACATTAATCAAGTCACTGAGTTGCCCGTATTCTTCCCTAATCATACCAACAAATTGGAATATATGTTGCATAAACTCGATGTTCATAGACAACTTAGATTTTATTTGGACAGAACCAAAGACATTAGGAAATCAGATCAGCTCTTTGTGTCCTTTTATGAGACCAGGAAAGGTAAACCAGTTGCTAAAACAACCCTGTCTAAGTGGCTGTCGGATTGCATCACCTATACATACCTTGTCATAAATGCCATTATCTAGTAAGGTAAAGGCTCATTCAACCAGAGCAGTTTCTACCTCGTCAGCCTTTCAAGCCAAATTGCCTTTGGATAACATCTGTGCAGCAGCCACCTGGTCTAAACCTCACACTTTTATAACTTATTACAAAGTGGATAAGGCCTCCAGGGACAGGGCTTCATTTGGTTCTACGGTTCTGAAGAGTGTACTGCCGTGAGCCACCCAAGATCAGGGTGCTAGGGACGCTACCCATCAGTGATGAATGAATGGCGAGATTGAACAACTTCACATAAAGAAGTTATGTACTCACCATTAACGTTCCATGTGAGTTGTTCCATCTCGCCTTCATTCTCACGTACCTCTCTCCTTCCCCCTCCTGGCTGACAGTTGACCTGGAGGCTGTCTTCATCCTGGTTTTTCAATGTGTATTCATTTCTAGGTAGCGTTGTTGCCTCACAACAAGAGGTTCTCCCATTCGATTCTCGGCTGGAGTACGGGGAGTGTCTTCTGTGTGGAGTCTGCATGTCCTCCCCGTGGATGGGTTGGCGTTCTAAAGACATGCGTAAATGGGCGTGCCTTCGTTGAAGGTTGAACGTCGAGCTGGCACTTTGGCGTTCGTGAAAATCTACTGACAATCATTAGCAGACCGGAGTTCCGCTGTGGCGACCCCTAACTGGGAAAAGCCAAAAGACAACAACAACAACAACATTCATTCCTAGGTAGAATAATTATTGTACTATTATATGGTACACAGCAAACAAGATCTGAGGTAATTCCAGCAGTACATTGTGGGATAAGGGGTGGGGTTTCGAGCTACTGGAGAACTTTGAGCTTGCTAGTCGGCCGTGTCAAAGCTGAGGATCAGCTTCGAACCCATCATTGATGAATGAAGGCGAGATGGAACAACTCACATGGAACGTTATGGTGAGTACATAACTTCTTTATTTTTACTATGAAAGTTCCTTGGCATTACTTTATAATCATTCCATGAAAAGTCATTTTTCTTACTATCAAACTCGGCCAATATGTTTCATGCAGGAATAGACTCAAAAGTCACCTCACAAAATGTGTGCCACCAAGTGTCTGAATCCCAGAGGTTCAAGAAGGTTAGCCCAAGTAAAATATGTATTCAAAACAGTACTTGATTTTTTGAAGACGTTTACTACTGCCTTCCTCACTAAAGCTCGGTCTGCTGCTTTAGACCCAGTCTTGTCACTGCAGATTACTTTCTGCAGCTCTGCTGTTCCTTCTCAGATGCACCCCTGACTTCATTTGCAAGTGCAGAACTCATGATGTTCACTTTCATAGCTTTTGCTCAATACTTCCCCATCAGCAAATGCAGGGAATTCTGCAGGCTTATTTCCATTTCACATTTTCCACCTCTGCTTCCCATGATAAAGCACCTCCACATCAGATGGTTTCTCCTTCAGGAAAGAGCCACAGCAGCACAGCATGATCCAGCTCTACTTTGGTTACATCTACAGTCCAAACTGGCTGAGAAACATTCTGTCCGTCTTGGACAGCTAAATCCATACTAGTAGCAGCCTCTCTGCTTTCTCCTACAGAGTGATTCCTGTCATCCAAAATTTTATTTCCATTCTTAGAGTTAGCAGCCCTCTGGCACCATCTGTGAGAAAGTGTAGTTGAATTTTTCTGATGCTTTAACCACATTTTCCTTAGTCAGTATGAATGCCACCTCAGATCTCTGCTAAAAAGAAACTGCTGGCCAAATGAGACTAACCTGGACAACAAAGTGTAAAGTAAAAATAAGTACTTCTTCAAAGAAATTTAAATCAGTGTCCTTGATATGAAATTGTTGCATCTTTTTTAGTAAGGACGTCTTATGTTGCTCCTTGTTACTATAAAATGGTTATTGGTACAGGATGTATTCGTAATGTAGATTTCCTTATTGCTTGCAGATGCTGGATATATGCAGTCTAAACCTGATTTCTCATAAAGATTGTTAAAATGATTTGTCTAGGCAGTCTTAAATTTTATGAGATGTTTGGAGGAGCACTTTTTTATCAACCTACATCATTTTTTGAACCAGAAACATCTTTATTAAATTATCACTTATGGCATAAGCAATCATGCATTTATATAAATGAAAACAAACCCTATTGATGTAATACTAGTTGCAAACATTTTACATCACTTCATTGTCAGGCAAACGTTACATAGCTCATTTAAATCCTGCCTTCTTTTAAGTCTCATTCCTCCCCTGTATGTATTGTTCCCACAATTCCCATTCTTTCCTGTGTAGTTTGCTCCTACCTTTTTTCTAAATATCTCAGTTCCAGTTGTCTTATCACTGTTACTATATTCACTAAGTTTAGTACAGTTGGTTTAGACTTTGATTTCCATTTTCTAGTAATTGTTGTTTTGGCAGGCACCATAATTAAACTCAGCAATGCCTTACTATGTGTAGTCAATTCCAGTTCTGTATCATAGCTCAGAAAAGTAATTTTCCTAGATACATCAATTTGCTCACTCAGTAACTGTAATATAGTAGTCTGCAGAGAATCTTTAAAGTCTGCCAACTCATTACACTCACACAAAATATGTTCCCAATTACGTCTTTCTTCCCCTTCACACCTCCAACATTTGACATCTACCTGAAGAAACATTCTCTGGAGTCTAGTTGGGGTATAAAAATAGCTATGTAAACATTACTACCTATATCATTTTTGTGGTGAAACTTTTCACCAGGCTTCCCAGAATAAATTATCATTCAGTTTCCCTTGTTCAGTACCTGGTATGTTGTTATCAGGTTCACCCAACTATGTCACACCTGCCCAATAACACATCAACACCTGGCTGCCCAGGTCATGACAAACTGAACTATTTGGCTTTTTATTGCAACCAGAAAGCCATTGTCATGCTGTTATTTAAAAGACCCAGACAGATGATACAGAAGGCTTACAATTTATTTCAAAAGGAGTTGTTGGAATGGATTCACTAAGCAACATCAGTAGTCTTCCAAGTCTTAAGCTAGTTGAAATGCACACAACCTGAGCCCTAAAGTGGGTCACCTCTCCAGTCTGACTTGAGACTTAAGATGAAGTGGACACTGTCTAACAAAAAACGCAATATTGCCTTTTGCTTCATGTCATCGTTTAAATATGGAAGGAGAGTGGGAGATTAATGACCATGAGGGGTGCTGAAGCACTGTACAGTATTAATGCATACATGATGTAATGCAGTGGCATGCCATGCACCTGCTGCCATCCGCAGGACAAGCTGCACTTCTTTATGTATTACCATGGATGTTACCAATGCTGCCATGGTCAGCAATGAGAAAGACATTTCTGAAAGTTGTATTCCATAGTGTGTCTGACATGTACCAAAGCATGCTCAACACAAAATACAGAAAATCACAGCTTGTAAGTGCACTTAATCAGGACAATGTTCATCCATTTTAGAGCCTTGCTACTGTTCTGTACCTGTCTGTCCAGCTGACTCTCCGTCGGTTGTAGGCCTTGCTGATGCTCTCTCTGTAGGCTTTGGCAAAGGAAGGACATAATTTGCAGTTTCATTTCTTTCTTCCATGGTCTATGTTCCACAGCTCTTAGTTGGGATTAACAGCTACATTTTTGATTGAGCTGTTCTACTCATTTTTTTAAAGTGGCTTTCAGTTCATTTCACCATCTCACTGTCTTAGGCTTCTTTAATCTCTAACAGTCAGTTTTGCACTTCTAACTTGCAAAAATGCAAGACCATTGCACTACTGATCTAAAAGTTAATTACTTACTCATTTTATTTTTTTTACTCAAGAAAGCTACACACCATTTCTGTTACTAAAATATTTGTTTTCATGTTGTAGAATGAAGCTAACAAGCAAACGTTAGTTCTGTGAGACAGCAGTACTTGTAACTAAACATTTAGTCAGTTGCTGAGAGTCAGAAGAGTGAGGTAGCGAAGTAAAGAAAATAATGACCAAAAAAATCCTTCTTGGGGAACATCTCACAAATAACATTGTTATTCACTAATTAGCATTTTTCAGGCTGACGACATTCAGAATATTGTTATTAGGATAAGAATAAAACCAGTTTCTAACAAACTGCCTAACGTGATGATTTGGGCTCAGTAATGCAGTCCATTAGACCAAAAACCTATTTGCAAATGAAACCCAAGAAGAGGATATGGTAATGCTTTGAATACCTTGAATTTCTTCCTGGATCAGGAAATACTAAACATCTTGTTCAAGTGATAACATTCTAGAAAGGTCTGAAACGTGTGTGCAGATTGCATGATACCTTATTAATGAGGCCATATTATTAACCTAAACACTGCCTGTGTCTGACTCATGTATACTGAAGGCATCCTTACATTACACGGGCATGCACGTCTTGGCTCTGTACAGGTACAGTCTTGTAAACATGCTCAGCAGAGTGGATTAGGTAAAGTAAAAAAAAAAAAAAAAGAAGACTTTCCTGCATCCAGTTGTGCACTGACTGCTGAGTCTTTCTTGCAGTTTGTATGTACCGAGCCAGCCTTTTCACTTGATACCTTTCTTTTCAGAAGCTGCGATCACCAGATCAGCTGCAGCTTGAGGTACATTATGTTTGTCACAGAATAATGAATATTACGTACAGATTGCCTCCCATTTCTGCAGAATGTGCTTCCTGCTGCAACTCAGAAATAACACTGCCTGAACTTGATTGGATGAAAAAGACAGTTGTACGACATTGTCAAGCATCATTCCTGATACATAACATCATCATTATTTACAATTTACTTTCTTTTGTCAGCTGTTGTCTTCAACGCACTAATAAGTCTCAAAGCAGATGAGGCTTAGCCAAGTTCTGTAGCCATAATACTTTCTGTTCTCATTACCTAATCAGGATATTTTCACACAAACCTTCTTCCCTCACTATTCACTCTGTTTTTGCTTTTTGTTTTATACTTTGTATTGATGATGGTACTCGGCTGTAATTTTCATATATGGAGGCTAACTGATTTTGGAAATGATTTCCTAGATGTACAGTTATTGTTAATAAGAGTATTTGTTAACTTACTAAAGCCATTCTTTACCAAGCTTACTGCTGTGTTACATATATGGAATACTTTATGAATTGCTGACAGCCCAAGAATTTAATTTTTCTGCATATGCTCTTACGTATGGATGGTAACAGAAATTTCTTAAATATGTGATCTCAATGCAATCAGTGTTAATTTACTGTCTTATGTCACAGGTTAGAAGAGTGCTGTTCTGCAATTACTTGCCAAGAGTGTAACTTTACAAGGTGTGGTCTAACTTTGTTGGTAGTATAGATTATCAAACCAAAATCACCCTCACAAGTACGGCAAGTGCACAGGCCCAGCAACATTAAGCAAAGTCAAAAAATAAGGCTAGCACTAAATGTGGTTCAGCCAAAACAGGTCACGTTGAATTTTTGTGGAGGTTGTAGGGTTTATTCCTTACCCTTTGTCTTATTTATGCTTCATTAAAGAAGTTATATTAACCACATTTAGTGTTGGCCTTATTTTTTGACTTTGGTACTATAGATTACCAAAATCTGTTCTGCAAGTGCTGCCACATTATACTTAAGTAATTCCTAGACAGGTGCATCAGACTTTGTAGTAGAAGCTGTGCTGCCTGTGTCTCCACTAAATCAGGCAGAACTTATGTACTTAGCCAACTGCAGTAAGTAAATAAAAAAAATTAAAGAAAATTTGGGTATGGCACAGTCAGTAGACTCTAAATTGTCTATAGTATATTGTTATTGGTGAAACTTATCTCTGTTCAGATTGCAAGCTGTTGTGTATGTAACATCTATATTTTATTTGCTTATGCTGTTCTGTAGAGGTATCTTTGACCGTGCACATTTTCACGTATTACAAAAGAAGTTCTACAACACATTATTTCATAAGAAATGTATACACACACAGATATATACATACGCTTCCTGTTGTGGTTATGAATTTCATCCCATTTCTGTTGTGTTTGGGGAAACACCACTACATGATATCCTTGATGTGTCCATTAAGATGACACTTAAACCTTGAAATGGTTAAAGAAGTTTGAGTTGGGGTTTATGTAGTTTTAGTCAGTTTGTGTGGTTATTGTAAATTAAAGTATAAAGGATGATTGAAAGACCGTGCAGTCGTAGGTTTTTGAGGGCTGTCGGAATACTGCCAATGTTCAGAAATGGGCATTACATGGCATCGGGTGGCACTTGTTTGACTGTAGCATGAGACGGCACTTTTTATCCAAGGACTGGTTAGATGGTCTTAGTATAAAATATTGATTCAAAATGATACTTGAGTTTTGATTCCAATAACTGTGATTTGTAAAAGGTTCCAGCTGCAGTATGAAAGCCTGACTTACAAGAGGATTTTATCTGCGTATATAAACTGTGTACTGCTATTGATTTCATGGATAACACTTCTAAGGAGGGCATTTAACTTATGTGGAAGATACAGACGTCTGACAACTACTGAGTTAAAGGAAGAGATCAATACTAGATGGAACATGAAACATTTAAAGGAACTATGAGGTCTAGAGTCATTTTAGATAACTTAATTGTGGAAGTAAGTCTAGGAAACATGCTGACAAGGAGTGGAACTGTAAGATGTGTTTATCTTGCTTCAAGAAGTGTAGTAAAGCAGGTAGTAACAGGTAGGAATGGGACAGTTACTCAGTTATAGCCTTGTAGCTTTTCATGAAACATGAATGCTAGGTTTATTTATGATACCTTTAACAATATGTGTTTAAAATAATGAAAATATCAATCTTGTATATGAAACATTCCAAAATGACATGTATTTGTCACACGCACTGTGGCAAAATCTAGTGATTTTCTATAGTACCTGTTTTGATAGAAACAAAATTTTACATTTTGCTGCTTTTTTAATAAATAAATGACTTCATTGCTTTTTGAAAGCTAAAAAGTTGAGCGAATTTCTGGTTTTGCTAATGGATATGTGCCACAGAGGAAAAACATAGCAGCTTATAGTGAGCCCTCCAGAATTTCCATTTGTTGCAAATAAAAAACAAATATAATAGGAAGTGGTATTTGTAGAAACCAGATATTTTATGTAAATGGAATTTATAGTGTGGTGGACTTCTTAGATTAAATAGCCGCTTTAAAAAGATGCACCTCTTAACAGGTGCAGACTATAGAAAGTGCTGCACATTGGACAGATGTTAAAGTTTGAGATGGTTACTGATGTGTGAAGTTCTCCTGTAACGTAGGTCATCTCCAGAAAGCCCTGAATACAGAGTACTTCAGTTAACTCAATCAGTTACTGCTTCCATCTTGGATAGAGGCTGGTGACAGCTAATCTGAAAGAGGTCTAAAAGTTAGAGAAGGAAAATAAACATTACTCATAACTTTTCCCCCCAGAAAATGGCTGACTGCAGCTTCCAGATTTCTTAACCCTTTCTACCACACACTGCAGCTCAACTTTAAGGAAATATATGGTTTGTTTGCATTTCAGTCTGGGCAAGTACCAGCTTCTCCATTTTATTGAGATTCTGTCCTATATAACTAAATGCCCTACATTTCAGGGTTTCAGAGAAAGTTGTTCTGAGCTCAAAGCTTCTTAGTAGGAACAGAAGAAGAAGTAGATCTGAATACCATCTGCACAGAAATTAAAGCCAACTCATATGTCTTAAATGAGACGTGCTCTGCTGCAATTTGTATACCATCTATGCCCTCAGTTATAAAATAGGTGGCTGGTGACCAGCTCGTAGGCTATTCACTGGAAATTGTCTTCAAGAAAGCTAGCAAGACAGTTAAGTGTCTTTAAATATTACTCTGTATAACTCACAAACGATATGTTAAGGTGCTTTAATTCATGGTGCCTGATACTGCCGTTTTACCAAGCATGACTAGGGCAGAGTATTGTTTTCTGTCCATATCTAGAATGAAATAATTTGTCACCTTTACCTGCGCTGAGTTTGCACTATGGCCTTTGTGGAACTGCTCCATGTGCAAGTGGTGTCATCTTCTTAGCAACCTTTAATTGGCAAATAATTTGGAAACCAAATATGGTGTCTTCAAAGGAGGATTCACATACATCTGTTTTGGGGAGCTGAAGACATAGCCCATTTTTTGAAAGATTCCTAGTGTCTCTATAGTGACTAGACAGATTATTGTTACATCACCATATCCACTAAGAAGGCAGGCAAAACCAAAATTCATTTAATCTGTTACATCTTCTTTGGACCTCATAGGTACCCAACCATCCTCATCGTTTGATGCCTCCCTTGTTTTGAGCTGAGGTCACCAGACCAACTACAGCTTGAGTAGCATAAGACCTGAAGAATATCACCTTTATTACTATGAAATAGACTTCCCGCTGAGGTCCATGATTAGATGTAAACAGCCAGTTGCAAGGCACCATCAAATACCATTCCTGTTATGCCATATAATTACTAGTGTACTTTCTTTTGATAGTTGTTCTCTCCGGCATACCAACATGTCTTTCAGCAGATAAAGCCTACCTGGGTTCTACACTGTTCAATTTTTTTCCCTTTGTATATATTTATTTATTTTATTTATTTAACATTTGTTTACCGGGAAAGTCCGACTGGACACAGGTCCTTTTTCAGCAGAGGCTTGGGGAGAAAAGCTCTATGAGTAACAATACATTTTCATGCAAAAAGCTGTATGAGTAACAACACATTTTCATGCACACATTACAATAATCAGTAAAGTATAAAGTAAACAAAATGTGGTATACATAAGAGCATACAAATTTGTTACATCTTGACAGTAAAACCTAGGTTTTGAACATAGCTAGTACTATTTATAGGTATGACTTATGTCAAGATGTAAGGTTAAGACAGTTCGGTAGGAACATAGGATTAAACACCAGGGAAGAAGTTGGATACGTTTTGGGTATACTGTGATGCATCAGAGCACTCGTGAGGGGTTAATACAGGAACATAGCCACTTATTTTTTAGATAAGCTTTAAGTGATGGCTTGAAGTGGTTAGTGGATGCTATTGAGAGTGGAGTTAGGAAGGGAGTTCCATACATGAGATGTATAGCTGGAAAATGGTGAGTAAGTCCTTGTTGTTAGAGTGAAGTGGTCTGCTGGAACTGTAAAGAAGGGTGATATTTTGTAGTGCAGGGGTTCTAGTTGGTTGTGTTACAATTTTGTGAGTTAGAGTTGGTTGTAAAGAATAATGTTGGGAAGCTCAAGCCAGTCTAGTATCCTTAAAGCTGTACAATGATGTGTTCTATATAGGCAGGCAGATGCAAACATAGCAATTTTATTATAACATGCTTCTAGCTTAGATAAGTCAGTTTTCCTTAGATTAGTTAAAATTGGGGAGAGATATAGTAGAGTGGAGAGCAGATGGGTTTGTGGTAATTAAATTTTGGCCATTGAGGTCAGGAACCTTTTGTGCCTATATAGACTTCCAAGTTTCTTATGGACTTTTTTATAGTTAGGAAGTCATGCAAGTCAAATTTTAGGGTATTGTCTATTTCCACTCCAAGAAGCTTTGTATGGGTTGTCATGGAGATCACAGTATTGTCTTTGGCTATTATGTTAAATGTTGGGTATGAGATAGATGTCTTGTTAGGTTGGAAGAGTAATAATTTAGTTTTGTTTGGGTTCAGAATTAGATGGGCATTGGCTAACCATGTTTCAACAGAAATGACAGATTCCTGTGTTTGAGAATGAAGAGATGATAGAAAAGTGGCAGCACAGATAAGTGTTGAATCATGTGCAGACTGTATTATACAACCATGTGGAGTAGCTGTGTGTAGGTTATTAGTCACAGATAAGTGTTGAATCATGTGCAGACTGTATTATAGAACCATGTGGAGTAGCTGTGTGTAGATTATTAGCCACAGATAAGTGTTGAATCATGTGCAGACTGTATTATACAACCATGTGGAGTAGCTGTGTGTAGATTATTAGTCACAGATAAGTGTTGAATCATCTACATACTGTATTATAGAACCATGTGGAGTAGCTGTGTGTAGGTTATTAGTCACAGATAAGTGTTGAATCATCTACATACTGTATTATACAACCATGTGGAGTAGCTGTGTGTAGATTATTAGTCACAGATAAGTGTTGAATCATCTGTATACTGTATTATAGAACCATGTGGAGTAGCTGTGTATAGGTTATTAGTCACAGATAAGTGTTGAATCATCTACATACTGTATTATAGAACCATGTGGAGTAGCTGTGTGTAGGTTATTAGTCACAGATAAGTGTTGAATCATGTGCAGACTGTATTATAGAACCATGTGGAGTAGCTGTGTATAGGTTATTAGTCACAGATAAGTGTTGAATCATCTACATACTGTATTATAGAACCATGTGGAGTAGCTGTGTGTAGGTTATTAGTCACAGATAAGTGTTGAATCATCTGCAGACTGTATTATAGAACCATGTGGAGTAGCTGTCTGTAGGTTATTAGTCACAGATAAGTGTTGAATCATCTACATACTGTATTATACAACCATGTGGAGTAGCTGTGTGTAGGTTATTAGTCACAGATAAGTGTTGAATCATCTACATACTGTATTATAGAACCATGTGGAGTAGCTGTGTGTAGATCATTGGTCACAGATAAGTGTTGAATCATCTACATACTGTATTATAGAACCATGTGGAGTAGCTGTGTGTAGATTATTAGTCACAGATAAGTGTTGAATCATGTGCAGACTGTATTATACAACCATGTGGAGTAGCTGTGTGTAGATTATTAGTCACAGATAAGTGTTGAATCATCTACATACTGTATTATAGAACCATGTGGAGTAGCTGTGTGTAGATTATTAGTCACAGATAAGTGTTGAATCATCTACATACTGTATTATAGAACCATGTGGAGTGGCTGTGTATAGGTTATTAGTCACAGATAAGTGTTGAATCATCTGTATACTGTATTATAGAACCATGTGGAGTAGCTGTGTGTAGGTTATTAGTCACAGATAAGTGTTGAATCATCTGCATACTGTATTATAGAACCATGTGGAGTAGCTGTGTGTAGGTTATTAGTCACAGATAAGTGTTGAATCATCTGTATACTGTATTATAGAACCATGTGGAGTAGCTGTGTGTAGGTTATTAGTCACAGATAAGTGTTGAATCATCTACATACTGTATTATAGAACCATGTGGAGTAGCTGTGTGTAGGTTATTAGTCACAGATAAGTGTTGAATCATGTGCAGACTGTATTATAGAACCATGTGGAGTAGCTGTGTGTAGGTTATTAGTCACAGATAAGTGTTGAATCATGTGCAGACTGTATTATACAACCATGTGGAGTAGCTGTGTGTAGGTTATTAGTCACAGATAAGTGTTGAATCATGTGCAGACTGTATTATACAACCATGTGGAGTAGCTGTGTGTAGGTTATTAGTCACAGATAAGTGTTGAATCATGTGCAGACTGTATTATAGAACCATGTGGAGTAGCTGTGTGTAGATTATTAGTCACAGATAAGTGTTGAATCATCTGCAGACTGTATTATACAACCATGTGGAGTAGCTGTGTGTAGGTTATTAGTCACAGATAAATGTTGAATCATGTGCAGACTGTATTATACAACCATGTGGAGTAGCTGTGTGTAGGTTATTAGTCACAGATAAATGTTGAATCATCTACATACTGTATTATAGAACCATGTGGAGTAGCTGTGTGTAGATTATTAGCCACAGATAAGTGTTGAATCATGTGCAGACTGTATTATAGAACCATGTGGAGTAGCTGTGTGTAAGTTATTAGTCACAGATAAGTGTTGAATCATCTACATACTGTATTATAGAACCATGTGGAGTAGCTGTGTGTAGGTTATTAGTCACAGATAAGTGTTGAATCATCTGCAGACTGTATTATAGAACCATGTGGAGTAGCTGTGTGTAGGTTATTAGTCACAGATAAGTGTTGAATCATCTACATACTGTATTATAGAACCATGTGGAGTAGCTGTGTGTAGGTTATTAGTCACAGATAAGTGTTGAATCATCTACATACTGTATTATAGAACCATGTGGAGTAGCTGTGTGTAGGTTATTAGTCACAGATAAGTGTTGAATCATCTACATACTGTATTATAGAACCATGTGATGTTTAAAAAATTTTGTAAGAAAAGTGTTGAATATCCAATTATTTGAACCATTATATTTTT